>NC_056739.1:329732114-329764614 GCF_019279795.1 Protopterus annectens | reverse complement strand
GATAAGTACTTCAGTACATTCAAGTATATTTAGTTTTAAAGCAGTTTGTCTTCACACACAGGACCAGGTGCTTTAGTATTTTTTCCTTTTTTTGTCCCAGGTGTAATGAACATGAAGCTTGACGAAGTAACGCATTTTGAACTGCATGAGATCCGGTAGGTACTAACTGCCTTCTCTTTCCATTGTGATCTTTTTTTAAAGAATGCTACATGGTGTTTGATACCAAATCATAAATTAAACTTTTCAGTCAGTTAAGCTAAGAGGAGGATTCTACCTCTTTTAACCAGTGAGAATGATACAGCAGGCATGCATTAAGTCTAATTCAGATAAAGATTGTATAGCAGGTACAGTTTTCGTAGTCTGACAGAAACTGTCCCTCATCTGATGTTGTCATTTTCATTCTTTCCTCAACAAATGGGTTCAGATCTGACCATCGGATCTAACTCAGTCATTTTTTTTGCAGATTCTAGGAACTGAATCTCCCTTACTCATAATGCCCCTGATCATTACAGTACCTCATGTCCGGTTTGCCGCTCTTCAAGAAGGCCAGGATTGTAACTTCTTGAGCTCCTTTGTGGTTGTGATTTTTTTTTTTTATCTTTTTGCTTCTAAGTATTTCTGTTCTTTTTTACATATATTCATATTCCCTCCTTACCCTTTTTATTGCTAACAAACCCTTTTGGTAATTCTATAGTTATACCATCATTGGTAGTCTGAAGTTGATTGTGTTTCACTGTTGCAGTCATTACACTTGTGTTATCCTGCTGGCAGGCGACTCGCAGTCCGCCCGAGTTCCAAAGTCTAGGTCTGGCATCAGTTGTCACTTCTTCCCTGACGTCAGTGCACCAGGGGTATAAAAGATGCATTTTCTCCAGTCTTTCTTGCCTCGCGGTGCCCGAAGCAGAAACACTTCGCAAGTGCCGGTCGGCCGACTCCTGAGATTTTCAAAATAAAGTTTCAGAACCAAAGTCTTCAGTAAAGCTAAGTACCCCATTGGGGAAACTTTTTATTGCTGCAGACCGATGTCAGTAAAAGCTAACAATTGTATTTCTTGTGGGAAGCAAATACCTCATAAGGACTTTCACTCTTACTGTATTCCTTGCCTAGGCCCTGACCACGATGTTACTAGTTGTCGGTTTTGTGCTAGATTCAACAAACGCACTATTAAACGTCGGTTTGATTTTGCATTTCATTACTTTGGCCGAAGGTTTGACTATGTAATGCCGTCGGAACAACCGACGACCGGAGTTCATAAAAAACGCAAAGAAAAAGACAGGCATCCGAGGTCCAAAACCGATGACGAAGCCTCTTCTAGGCCAGTCGCCAGTTCTCAGTGAGGCGCTTTCCCAACCCCTGACACCCGCTACTTCAGAGCCACAGGCCGTACCAGACTCCCACGTGGAGACAACTAGGCCTCTGGATACTCAAGGTATTGGGCCTACAGAAAATATTCCCTCAGATGGGTCCGGAGCCGCTGAGCAGGCATCTGCGTCTGAGGGTGTTTTCAGACCTTCACAGCTTACTATTAAATTCTCTGCAGCAGCCAAAGTACAGTCAAAGACACAATTAACGACAAAGAAACAAGTACAGCATTCTCCTGGACAGTCAACCATGCCAAAGAAACAGATGCTTAAAATGGCCGAAGACTTAATTACTTTGATCAGGGGTTCCCATCCCCCTCCTGATAAAAGGCCTAGGCATGACACTGACTATGATTCCTCTGACCAGGTTTCTATTTTCTCTGATTCATCTTCAGATCAGGGCTATTCTCTTCCTCCCTATGAGGACTCTGATGCTGAAGAATCTATACCTTCAGCCTCTCCTCTTGATTACTCTTTTGGGGAAACTCTGCACACCATGAGGGAACATTTCCACTGGGAGAGCCAGGATTATTCAGAATCCAAGAAAAGGCTCAGAGATTTTCTTTTATTGCCTCAGCACAGACCCCTTGCTATCCCCCCTGTGCTTGATATAGTTGATGATGTTTTCTCTGAATCCAGTCTGTCTCCTGATTCTTTACCCCCTGCGCCAGTCAAGCCAGACGGGTATTGCAGGGTCCCTGACTCTCATAAATTTCTTTATAAAAACCCTGCTGCTGACCCTGAAACAATTCCTCAGGGTCCCAAAGGGGTTAAGGCTTCCACTGCTAAAAACCCTCTTCCCTCTGATAGGGATTCTAGAGCTCTGGATAGATGGGGGGAAAAAGTTTACACTTCATCTACTTTAGCTGTAAGGGCTTTAAACTGCCAGTTTCACATGCTTAAATATCAACAGTACCTCATGTCTTTGTTAAAACAGAAAATGCTTACAAATTCAGAGAATCCTGACAACAAGGAAATGCAGGAATTATTGCATGCAGCTGAACAAGTGGGAAAACATACTCTGCAATGTGGTTTTGATTCATTAGAGGCTTCTTGCAGAGCCGCAGTTACAGGCTCTGTCATTCGAAAGCATGCTTGGTTGAAAGAAAGTTTACCTGAACATGTTAAAGTAAAATTATTGGATGCTCCATTACAGCATTATGTTTTGTTTGGTGTAGGCATAAGAAGTGTTAAAGAAAATGGAGGATAAAGCAAAATCTATGCAGACAGTAAAGGATTTCTTACAGGTTCAACCACCCAGGTTTAGTAGAAACTGGCCTTCAAAAAATTGGTCCTTTCAGGTATCGGACAGGCCACAAAGAGGCAGATACAGACGCCCAAGAGGCAGATCTCAGTCACAAGGCTCCTACAGACCTAAACAATGGGGTGCTTCTGCCCCCAAAGGGGGAGAAGACAAATCACAACCTTATAGGAAACAGTCCCAATGACTTTCCTCTACAAAAGCCAAGCACTTACCTTTTGGCAGCACCCCTAGGGGGAAAGCTAGCACTTTTCGCAAAAAATTGGCACATAATCACCCAGGACAAATGGGTACTGAATATAGTTTCTCAGGGTTACAGGTTCCACTTTCGCACACTTCCAAAATCAAAAGGTATGCCGGACCTGCCACAAAACCAATGGGCAGAGGCACAAAAGGAAATTGCTGCTCTCATGGACATGGGAGCTATTCAAAGAGTACCACAGCAAGAACAGGGACAAGGATTTTACTCAAGACTCTTCCTGGTTCCCAGAAAGGACAAAGCCTGGAGACCAATACTGGACTTGTCAATCCTAAATACTTTCCTGGATGTTCCAAAATTTAAAATGTTAACACTACAGCAACTTCTACCCATGCTGGGCAAGAAGGCTTAGCTAGTTACTTTGGACCTCAAAGAGGCATACCTGCATGTCCCAATCAGACAATCTTGCAGAAGATACCTCAGATTCATAGCTGGCTCAATGCATTACCAATTCTCTGCACTGCCCTTTGGCTTATCTACTGCACGCAGGGTCTTCACAAAATGCCTGGCACCAGTAATTGCATTTTGCAGACAAAGAGGAATTCAGATATATCCCTACTTGAACGGCTGCCTTATTCAAGCAGAGAGCAAGGACATTCTACTAAAGCATCTGGCGTTTGTAAAAAGATTATTAATTTGCCTAGGGTACACAGTAAACGAAAAGAAATTAAAACTAGTTCCCTCTCAAGAGATAATATTCTTGGGTGCAAGCTTAAATACAACTGCCCAGATGGCTTATCTCACGCCAGACAAACAAAGGCAACTGACTCATTACTTTCAAATGATGGCAACAAAGACCCAGCTCCCTGCAAGAAAAATTCTGCAGGCCCTGGGCTTCATGGCTTCCTGCATTCTACTCATTCCATATGCAAGACTGCATATGAGGAAACTACAGTGGTATCTAAAAAGTGTTTGGACTCAGCATTGCCACAGCCTGGAAACAATAGTGACTATAATTCCCTGTCTACAACACGATCGTGGTCCAGGGCCTGTCACCACAACAAGGGACAGCCCTTCACCTTACCCACTGCCAGGCAGACAATAACGGATGCATCGGATTATGCCTGGGGGGGCACATATAGCAGGAAAATATATTCAGGGCACATGGCCCAAGGAACAAATGCATCTTCACATCAATTAGAAAGAGATGCTAGCTGTACAGAATGCCCTGACAGCCTTCAAGGATCTACTACATCCAGGACAACTATTACTAAAGACGGACAACACCACAGTTATGTGGTACATAAACAAGCAAGGGGGCACACATTCCTACCCCCCTCTGCAGGCAGCCATGACTCTGTGGAGCACAGCACTGACCTATCAAGTACATCTGCAAGCAGAATTCCTGCCAGGAAAGAAAAATACACTGGCAGACGAACTAAGCAGAAATCTCATGGATCTGCACGAATGGAAACTAAATCCACAGGCCTTCAGCATGATGGAGACGCCCAGACATAGATCTTTTTGCCTCCCTTCACAACTGCCAACTACAGAAATTCTGCACAAGGACTTATCACTCACAAGCATGGAAAGTGGGATGCTCTTTCATTCAGCTGGAAAACCCTGACAAGTTTATGCCTTCCCTCCACTGCCTCTTCTTCCCAAGGTACTCCTAGAAGTCAGACAAGAGAAGTCAAAAATGATCCTGATTGCCCCAGACTGGCCACGCCAGCACTGGTACCCAATCCTAAAGAGCTGGTCTCGAGGCCCAGCCTGGCCTTTACCTCAAATTCCTCATCTTCTGACTTAGCAAAACAATCAGATTCTACACAGTCAACTATGAACCTTAAATCTGGCTGCATGGCAGATATTTTAGCCACTGAGACCACTCCTCTCTCTAAAGCTGTTATGGATGTCATTTTAGAAGCCAGGAGGCCCAGCACTAGGAAATCATATGCAGGAAAAATGGAAGAGATTCTGTGCTTGGAACCAGGCACAAGGACTCGAACTGCTTGTTCTAAATATACCTCAGATTTTACAATACCTAACTGAGATGCTGGACAAAGGCCTATCCTTTTCATCTATTAAAATCCATGCCTCTGCCATTTCAGCTCATTACAATACGGAACCTTCTATTTTTTCACATCCACTGCTAAGGCAGTACCTCAGAGTGGCAAGAAACATAAGACCCCCAAGGAGAGCAACAATACCTACTTGGGACCTCAATATTGTATTAGAAAAGCTCACACTGCCCCCTTTTGAGCCAGCCAACACAGCTGATATAAAATTCTTATCATGGAAAACTGCTCTGCTCCTAGCAATAACTTCAGCAAGAAGAGTCTCAGTTACAGGCATTAATGGCAATGGAACCTTTCAGCATTTTTCATCAGGACAGGGTCTCTCTAAGGACGAACCCAACATTTATGCCAAAGGTGGTTTCCAGTGTGGCTCTTAACCAAACCATTCATTTGCCAACTTTCTATCCAAATCCCCAGAATAAAGGGGAGAGACTTCTGCACACTTTGGATATACACAGACCGCTATGATTCTACTTGGACAAAACAAAAGGTTTCAGAAAAACTGAGCAGCTGTTTGTAGCTTATGCTGCAGGATCACAAGGAAAGCCTATCTCAAAGCAGACAATTTCAAAATGGATAGGACACTGCATTCACTTCTGCTATGCACAACATGGCAAATCAGTGCCTAAGGGCATAAGGCCACATTCTACCAGAGCAGCAACCACTTCAGCAGCCTTTCTCAGAGGAGTACCAACCAAAGACATTTTAGAAGCTGCAACCTGGAGTTCGGTGCACACTTTCACTAAGCACTACCACTTACCTCTCTACTCTAAATCCAGAGCAGGCTTTGCCACTGCAGTTCTGCAGGGCCTGGTAGCCTCTCCTAATCCTATTTAGGCCCAGCCACCCAACCTCAGCTTTGGGATTCAACCCAAGTGTAATGACTGCAACAGTGAAACACGATGAACATAGTACAGTTGTGTACCTACCATAAATGTAGATGTTCAAGTGTATTCACTGTTGCAGTCCAGGTTACCCACCCACCATCCCCCCTTTCTCTTTGCTGGGTCATTTTTTGTACTTCTCAACTCTCTACAACCTATGTGATGTATTTGCTTGTAGATGAAGGAAATGTTATTTTGCTACATGCATGTTTTTTGGCATAATTATTTCCAGCCTTTCCTTTTTGGGGGGCACTTGGCATCTGGGGCAAGAACAACTGAAGAAAATGGCGTCAGTTGCATCTTTTATACTCCTGGCGCACTGACGTCCAGGAAGAAGCGACAGCAACCGACGCTGGACCTAGACTTTGGAACTCGGGCCGACTGCGGGTCGCCTGCCAGCAGGATAACCCAAGTGTAATGACTGCAACAGTGAATACACTCTAACATCTACATTTATGGTAGGTACACAACTGTACTTTCTCCATATGCCAGTGGGTATTTCTTTATTAACTACTATTGTTGGTAGTCTGTACTTGTACTTTCCTTTTTACTTTAAAAAAAAAACTTTCCTTTTTCATTTTTTATGAACCTTTTTCCAGTATGGCTGACAAACCAACTGGATTTAAGAAATGCACTTCCTGTGGGCACAAGATCCTCAGTTCTGATGCCCACACGGAGTGTGCTAACTGTTTAGGCCTAGTGCATTTAGACACCCTCTGTGCCGTTTATGCTGTTTTTAATGTGGGGCTATCAGCAACCAGAGGATCAACTTTGTTCAAAGGTGGTCTCCCTGCTTCAGCTTCCTCCTCAGGTACTACTTCAGGTGCACAAACCCCCTTTCAGAAATCCAAGGAGCACTGGGAGGACTGTAAACGCTCTCCTGCCCGGACTCCTCTGCAGTACTCCTCCTTAGAGGTTCCTAAAAAGGATCTGAAAATTTTGCATTTGAAGCCTTCAGATCCGAAACTGTCGTCTCAGCTCTGTGTTAACAGGTTTTCCCTGATAACAGTGTCTCTGAGCTAAGGTCCCCTTTCCTTCTAGAAACCCCAAAAAAGTCCTCTAGGCCTCTACTTTGTCTTCCGTTAGGTCCTCCCATAGTCTTTTTGCAGCAGAGGTGGATAGAATGATGAGGAAATTCCTCAGAACACAGATCCAGATGTGGTTTTGTAAATTCCGCCCCCCCCACCGGATTTGTGTTTCAACAACCTATATTTCTGCCTGTCATTACTCTTCTTCCAATCTGACCATACATTTCGGAGCCTGTGGATCTTATAGATTTTATCTCCCGCAGGAAGTGGAAGGAACCATACTCCATTGAACTTATCCTGAAATGCCCAGATAAAATACTAAGTGCCCCAGCAAATAAACAGTGCTGGATAAAAGGGATTCTTGTAGATGCTGTGGTTGTTGCTGCAGCCACAAAGGAGGAGCTTGTGGAACAGAGCTCCACTGTCCATCCCTCTAACAGGGAGTCTAGGGCTTTGGACAGATTTGGAAATCAGGTTTATGCGTTAGCGACTTTCACACTGTGATCACTGAAGAACCTGGCACATTTTACCCTATTACAGAGGGAATGAATAAAGGAACTTTCTAATACTGACCCAGGGTCCATGTCTGCAGAGGAACAGAAATGCTTTTCCTCACGAGTGGCCACCCTACAGTCGATTACAAATGTCCAGGAGGTTAATCTCACATACCACAGAAGGGTACCTCAAGGATGGGCCAGTTCAGGTATAGCCATAAGGAGACATGCCTGGATGTGGTTGTCCAATTTTTGTGGAACCCTTCAAGGCGTCATTCATCAGTGCTCCCTTTGATGGATCATCCTTGTTTGGCCCAACAGTAAAAGAGGCTTTCTTCTGTAGTGAACGGAAAAACCTTGTCTGCACCCATTTCCCAGGAACCAGCATGGTGGTAAGAAAATGTGGTTGAAGAAGTCTCAAGGACCTTTCCAGGAGTCACATGGAGATTTTCCCCCAGAGATAGAGGGGGGCTAGTTATAATGGTTGATGATGCTCGTGTGGGAGAGAGGTGTGTAGGATCAAGGATCCTGAGATTCTTTCTAAGGCAGGTCCTTTCATTGTTCCTGAAAGGTAGGCAGGTCCTTTCATTGTTCCTGAAAGGTAGTCTGACTGTACCTCTGTGGAGGCAGTTGGGGGACACTTATTCTTGCACCAAGATGCTTGGCTAGCAGTCACAAATGACTTTTGGGAACAACGGATCACATTCAGAGGATGTTTCATTCCCTTTTTACAAATTCTGGTGAAAACAAAAGAAAATTCTCCCTGATGTTCTACCCAAACCGAGGGGGCTAGCAGCTCAAGAAATTGCAAAGTTACTAGACAGAAGAGTCACCCTTTAGGTCCCACCAGACCAAACAGGATCTGAAATTTACTCTGGGTTCTCTTTAGTGCCAGAAAAGATGGGACCTGAGACCAGTTTTGGATCTTAAGTTATCTGAACCATTTCATGAAGAACTCCAAATTCCGGATGGTCACAGTTCAGTCCATTCTGCACCTTCTTCAGAAGGAAAACTGGATGTGCTCAATCAGTCTTCAGGATGCATACTATGACATCAAAATGAACAGGCGTTCTCGAAGGTATGTGCTTTTCCAACTGGGAGCCAGTCATTACCAGTTCAGATCCCTGCCCTTTGGTCTCACCACAGCCCCCAGGGTGTTCACCAAATGCTTAGCAGTAGTATCAACTCACCTGAGATTGGTTGGATTCAGAGTGTTTCCCTGTTTAGACGACTGGCTCATTACCGCACCAACCAAGCATCTGCTAATAAAAGCCAGAGATTGATTACTTCACTTGGCACCCTCGCTGAGAATCACCACCAACATGCACAAATCTCATCTTCAATCAGTTCAAGTAATAGACTTCATAGGGATTCGCTTGGACACAGTGGAACAGAATTCTTACATTGCAAAAACACATCAAGCAAGTTTTTCTGTTGCAGTGCCCCTGGCAAGATTGATCCTGAAAGCATTAGGTTCGATGGCTGGCACTATAACTTTTATTCCCACTGCCTACTTACATATGAGAATTCTTCAGTGGATTCTAGCTGTGCAGTGGTCCTTGCATCACTATCCCTTGAGTCACCCCCATAAAATTTTCTTGACTGTGCAGAAATTCTCTTCTTTGGTGGGCCCACTCCAAGAAGATCTAACTAGGTCAACCATTTATCCTTCCTCCCCCCCCCAGCACCCTATTGACCACGAATGCCTCCCAGGTGAGGTGGGGGCGGCATTACTCGGGACAGACTGTTCAAGTCACATGGTTGATACAAGAGACCAATCTGCATATCAGTGTACTAGAGATGAGAGTGGTGCTTCTAAAGGTGCAGACCTTTCAGAGCTTTCTCCCTCTAGGGGCTATTGCAGTACAAACAGACAACATGTCAGTAGTCTGCTACATCAACAAACGGGAGAACCAGATCCTACCCCCTTTATCCAGCAGCAGTGAGGGTGTAGCAGTGGGTGATCTCTTCCAGCTGCATTCTAGTAGCAACACACATACCAGGGAAGTCCATCATTCTAGCAGACAGACTCAGCAGGACCATCGTTATGCTTCATGAGTAGTTTCTCAAACAGTGGCAAACATGATCTTCAACAAATGGTGTCAACCTTGCTGCGACCTGTTTGCATCCCTCTTCGACAACAAATGAAGCAGATTCTTTGCCCTAAACCCTCCTCAGAGACAGTTGCTCAGAGATGCTGTAGTCCACGTGTGGCCCTCCAGTCTCCTTTATGCTTTCCATCCCTTGCCTCCCATCCCCAAATTTCTTCAGAAACCACTGACTTTGATTGATCAAGCTTGTCAGGTTATTTCTTACCTCCCTGATTCTGAAGGTAAGTCTTCCACTTGATCTGTTTTGGGTTCCAACCTGTCAAGTGGCTCACCACTCTATCAAGTGCAGCTGTGATGCTGCTGATGTGTTTTCCAGAGCTGTCACTTTTGGGTCTGTCTTGACATGTTACTCTTGGCTTCATCTACAGTCTTTACCTGGGGGCATTAAAGCCAAGTTGCTGGATGCTCGTTTTGGATAATACAAGTCTTTTTGGGACTGCTGCTGCTATGTTTGTCTCTTCAAGAAAAAGTTAAGGCTTTGCAAGACCTTAAACATATTTTTCTCTCTGCTGTCCCGAAGTTCCAGAGAAGTTATCCTACTTTGTCTGCTTTTGTCCACAAGCAGCCTTGTCATGCCATTAAAGGCAGGAAGGGTGGTAGGTGAGCTCGTACTGCTAATTCTTCTTAGCCTGCTTCTCTCTGACATTTTGCCCCCATCCCCACCACCACCACCCCTCGGACAGGTTCCTTTGGCTCTCCCTCTGTCTTGTAAACTGGCATCTCATCATCTTGAATTCTTGGGTTCTGTCATCCATCAGGGTTACTTCATGTTGTGGAAGTCTCTCCCTCCATTTTCAATTATTCCCCAACTTCCACATTAATCAGAGATCCTTGGATCCCTAGTGGACCAGGAAACTGTTCAGTCTGTTTCTCCTTCCCAAGTAGAAAAGGAATTTTACTCCAGGATGTTCCAAGATCCTAGAAAGGAGGGCACTTGGAAACCTATTCTGGCTCTCGCCTTCACCTTTCACAAGGTTCCTTCTTTTTGGATCCTTACTCTTCAGTCCCTGTTTCCTCTTATACTACCCCAGGCTTTTCTGGTATCCTTGATCTGAAGGATGCTTACCTTAATATTCCTGTGCATCCTCTTTTCAGAAAGATTTTACGATTCTGTTTCTCCCTCTCATTTTCCTGTTCTCTCCTTTGCCCTTTTTCCTCTCCACTGCTCCAAGGGTATTCAGAAAATGCCTAGTTCCTGTGATTGACTTTTGCAGGCTTCAATGCATTCATATTTTTCCTTATCTAGATGACCTGTTGCTTCAGTCACCTTCTCCTAATTGCTTGTTACAGGATTTGTAGTTCATATCTCTCCTTCAGCGTCTGGGATTCACTAACAGCTTCAAAACGTCCGTCCTGATTCCCTCTTAGGATAATGTGTATGTGTGTAGCAGGATTCAGTGTATGCCTGTGTTGGCCTCTCTTCCACCTCCACAAGTTCTGTCCTTGACAGCTTTCTTTCAGTCACTTCTTCCTTTGCCTGTTGTTCCAGTCAGAGAATTTCTTTGACCTCTGGAATTCATGGCCTTTTCTATTCCAGTACATCCACTTGCCAGACTTGCATATGCAGAAGCTTCAGTGGTACCTCAAGTCATTTTGGCTGTCTGAAGTGGTAATTTGAGTGGTGACTCAGGTCGTCAGGGGTATAAAACATGCAGCCGACACCATTTTCTTTAGTCTTTCTTGCCACGCAGTGCCTGAAGCAGAAGCATTTCGCAAGTGCCGGTCGGCCGACTACTGAAATATTCGAGTTTGAGTTTCAGAACCGAAGCCTTCACTAAAGCTAAGTATCCCGTTGGGGAAACTTTTTTTCCTTGCTTTTTACCAATGTCAGAAAAAGTTAATAATTGTATTACTTTTGGGAATCAAATACCTCATAAGGATTTCCATTTATACTGTATTCCTTGCCTAGGCCCTGATCACAACGTGCCTGGCTGTCGGTTTTGTGCTAGATTTAACCAACGCACTATTAAGCGTTGGGTATATTTTTGCATCAAAGTATTTTGGAAATAGATTTAACTACCCAGAGATGTCGTCGGATAGCAATCCGACTACCGGAGTACATAAAAAAACGCAAAGAAAAGGACAGAGAAAGGCAGTCGAGATCCAAAACAGATGACGAAGCTTCTCCTAAGCCAGCCGCTGGTTCGCCGGTACTCAGTGAGGCACTTTCGCAGCCCCTGATACCAGCTACCTTCAAGTCACAGGCCTCTACTGACACCCATGTGGAATCTGGCATGCTGCAAAGGTACAAAAGGTATTGGACTGACGGGTGTATCTCCCTCAGATGGGTCCGGAGCCGCTGAGCAGGCACCGGCTTCTGAGGGTGTATTCAGACCTCAACATTTATATATCAAACCGACGACGGCTGCAAAACCAAAGACTAAAGCAACTTCTAAAACTAAAAAAACAACGCATGAGCCGTGTGCACATGCCTCTATGCCTAAAAAACAGATGATCAAAATGGCTGAAGACCTTATTACCTTGATCAGGGGTACCAATACCCCAGAGGCCTAGGCAAGACACTGACTATGAATCTTCAGATCAGGTTTCTATTTCTTCTGATTTTCCTTCTGATCAGGAATTATCCTTGCCCTCCCTATGAAGATTCTGATGCTGAGGAGTCTATTCCATCTGCATCTCCTCCTGAGGATTATTCATTTGGAGAAACCTTGCATGCTTTGAGTGAGCATTTTCACTGGGAGAGTCAAGACTTCTCAGAATCAAAAAGAGGCTCAGGGATTTCTTCCTTCTCCCTCAGCACAAGCCTTTAGCCATTCCCCTTGTTTTAGACATTGTGGATGATGTGTTTTCGGAGTCAAACTTGTCCTTTGACTCCTTACCTCCGGCTCCCAGTAAGCCTGACAGATATTACAGGGTCCCTGACTCTCATAAATTTTTATTTAGAAACCCCGTTGCTGATCCTGAAACTATTTCACAGGGTCCAAAGGGAGTTAAGGCCTCAACAGCAAAAAATCCTACCCCCTCTGACAGAGATTCAAGGGCACTGGACAGATGGGGAAAAAAGGTTTATACATCTGCAACCTTGGCAATCAGGGCCTTAAACTGCCAATTTCATATGCTTAAGTACCAACAACATGTGGGATTGCTGAAACAGAAAATGATGTTGATTTCAGAATGTGCAGAAAATAAAGAATTGCAGGAATTATTGCATGCAGCTGAACAAGTTGGAAAGCATACTTTGCAGTGTGGTTTTGATTCCTTAGAGGATTCCTGCAGGGCCGCACTTACTAGATCTGTGATTAGGAGGCTTGTCTGGTTAAAGGAATAAAATTTGTCTGATCATGTTAAAGCTAAATTGCTAGATGCACCTTTATAGCATGATTCTCTGTTTGGTATTGAGGCAGAAGAGGTTTTAAAGAAAATGGAAGACAAAGCTAAGTCTATGCAAACTGTTAAAGATTTCTTACAAGTGCAGCCACCTAGATTCAGTAGACACTGGCCTACAAAAGATTGGTCCTTTCCTGTGTCAGACAGAGCTCAAAGGGGCAAATCCAGATGCCCTAAGGGTTCCAGGTACCAGGCTCAAGACTCATACAGGTCAAAGCAATGGGGCGCATCCACCTCCAAATCTTGGGGAGATAAAGTGCAAACCTACACAAAGCAAACCCAGTGACTTCCCTCTGCCTACACCAAGCACTTTTCTGTTGGCAGCACCCATAGGGGGAAAATTAGCACTTTTTGCTCAAAATTGGCAATTAATAACCCAGGACAAGTGAGTACTGAACATCATATCACAGGGATACAGATTCCATTTCCACACTCTGCCAATGACAAATGGTTGGCCAGACCTGCCAAAAAACCAATGGGCAGAGGCACAGAAACCAGTTACGTCCCTCAAGGATATGGGGGCCATTCAGACAGTACCAGAACAGGAAAAAAGACAAGGTTTTTACACAAGACTGTTCTTGGTACCCAGAAAGGCCAAGGCCTGGCGGCCAATTGATTTTAAACACATACCTGGACTTTTCAAAATTCAAAATGCTCACCTTGCAACAGCTTCTGCCCATGCTGGGCAAGAATGCTTGGCTGGTGACTTTAGACTCAAAAGAGGCATACCTGCATGTCCCAATAAGACAGTCGTGCAGAAGATACCTCAGATTCAAGGCTGGCTTAATGCATTACCAATTCTCTGCACTGCCCTTTGGCTTATCTACTGCGCCCAGGGTCTTTACAAAGTGCCTGGCACCAGTAATTGCATTTTGCAGACAAAGAAGTATTCAAATATATCTTTACTTGGACAACTGTCTCATTCAAGCAGAGAACAAAGACTCTTCTACGACACCTGGCATTTGTGAAAAGGATTCTAGCATGCCTAGGGTACACAATAAATGAAAAGAAATCACAATTGGTACCCTCTCAAGAGATAACATTCCTGGGTGCAAGCTTGCATACATCTGCCCAGATGGCTTACCTCACGCCAGACAAACAAAGGCAACTGACTATTTACTTCAAACTGATGCCAACAAAAACCCAGTCTTCTGCAAGACATATTCTGCAGGCTCTGGGCTTCATGGCATCCTGCATCCTACTAATTCCATATGCAAGACTGCATATGAGGAAACTGCAATGATACCTAAAAAGTTTATGGAGTCAGCATTCACACAGTCTGGAAACAATGATTCCTCTCATCCCCTGCCTGCAACAGGAGTTTCTATGGTGGGCAAAGGCCTGTCACCAAAACATGGGACGGCCCTTCACTCTACCCCCTGTCAGTCAAACCTTAACAAATGCGTCAGATTATGCCTGGGGGGCCCACATGGCAGGAAGATGCATTCAGAGCATATGGGCACCAAATCAAATGCATCTACATATCAAACCAGAAAGAGATGCTAGCTGTCCAAAATGCCTTAACAGCCTTCAAGGAGTTACTTCACCCAGGACAACTACTGATAAAGACAGACAACACCACAGTCATGTGGTATATAAACAAGCAATGGGGCACACACTCATACCCCCTTTGCAGATTAGCCATGGCACTGTGGGACACAGCTTTGACCTTCCAAGTAAATCTTCAAGCTCAATTCCTGCCAGAAAAACAGAACACTCTGGCAGACGATTTAAGCAGAAACCTTATGGATCCTCACGAATGGAAACTAAATCCACAAGTATTCAGCATGATAACAGACAAATATGGGAGCCCAGACATAGATCTATTTGCCTCTCCTCAAAATTATCAATTGAAAAGATTCTGCACAAGGACTTATCACAGACAAGCATGGAAAGTGGACGACCTATCCTTCAGTTGGAAAAACCTGTCAGTTTACACCTTCCCTCCTCTGCCTCTTCTACCCAAGGTCCTCCTAAAAGTCAGGCAAGAGAAGCCAAAGATGATATTAATTGCCCCGGACTGGCCCCGCCAATACTGGTACCCAATCCTAAGGAACTTGTCTCTATACCCAGCTTGGACCTTGCCTCAAAAACCACAACTACTGTCCCAGCAAAACAATCGGATCCTAAAAAATCAGCTACAGACTCTGAACCTGGCAGCATGGCTAATCATGTAATCATATGAACGACACCCCTCAGTAAAGCTGTGATGGATGTCATTTTGGAAGCCAGAAGGCCTAGTACTAGAAAATCTTATGCTGACAAATGGAAGAGATTCTGTGCTTGGAATCAAGCACAAGGAACTGATACAGCTGAACCACATATTCCTCAGATATTACAATACTTAACTGAGATGCTTGACAAAGGCCTATCTTTCTCATCAATCAAAATCCATGCCTCTACCGTTTCAGCTCATTACAATACACAGCCACCAATCTTTTCTCATCCTTTACTAAAGCAGTATCTTAGAGGAGCCAAAAACCTAAGGCCTCCTAGAAGATCACCATTACCTGCATGGGACCTCAATTATGTGATGGAAAAGCTCACCCTGCCTCCATTTGAACCAGCCGCTACCGCTGATATAAAGTTCTTATCATGGAAGACAGCTCTGCTACTAGCAATTACTTCAGCAAGAAGAGTTTCAGAGCTACAGGCCCTCATGGCTGTAGAGCCTTTTATCGTACTTTACCCAGACACGGTGTCTCTGAGGACAAATCTCACTTTTATGCCTAAGGTGGTTTCCATTGTGGCTCTTAACCAAACAATTCATCTCCAACTTTTTATCCAAATCCGCAGAACAAAGGGGAGAGAATTCTGCATCCCTTGGATGTACACAGACAGCTAAGATTCTACTGGAGCAGGACAAAAGCTCTAAGAAAAAATGAGCAGTTACTAGTGTCATATGCAAGATCAGAAGGAAAGGCTATCTCAAAGCAGACAATTTCAAAGTGGATAAGCCACTGCATCCGTTTCTGCTACTTACACCATGGTAAACTTATGCCCAAGGGCATTAGGTCTCATTCCACCAGAGCTACAGCTACTTCAGCAGCCTTTCTCAGAGGAGTACCAACCAAAGATATTCTAGAGGCTGCTACTTGGAGTTCTGTTCACACCTTTACAAAGCATTACCATTTGCCTCTCTACTCTAAGTTCAGGGCAGGCTTTGCCACTGCAGTGCTGCAGGGCCTTATAGCCGCACCTAATGCTGTTTAGCTCCAGCCTCCCAACCATAGCTTTGGGATTCTACCCAAATGTAATGACTGCAACAGTGAAACACGAAGAACATAGTACAGTTGTGTACACTTACCATAAATGTAGATGTTAGAGTGTATTCACTGTTATAGTCCAGGTTACCCTCTATATATGTTATTGCTACCTTTTTGTGGGCACTTGACATCGGGGGCAAGAAAAACTAAAGAAAATGGCGTTGGCTGCATGTTTTATACTCTTGACCTGACGTCATGGAAGAGTAGTCAGAAACCGACGCAGGACCCAAAACTTTGGAATTCAGGCCGACTGAGGGCAACCTGCCAGCAGATTACCCAAATGTAATGACTGCAACAGTGAATACACTCGAACATCTACGTTTATGGTAAGTGTACACAACTATACTATGCCTGCTACTTTTGATTCGCAGGCCTCTACTGAGACCCATTCGGAGTCTGGTATGCCGCGCGACACTTTAAGTATTGAACCCGCGGATGTCTCTACCTTAGATGGGACTGGAGCCGCTGAGCAGGCACTGGCTTCTGAGGGTGTTTTCAGGCCTAAAGATTTTTATATTAAACCAATGCTATCTTCAAAACCTAGGCCAGAATCAACTTCTGTGTCTAAAAAAACGATGCTTGGGCCACGTGCACAGGCCCCTATGTCTAAAAAACAAATGATCAAAATGGCTGAGGATTTAATTACCTTGATTAGGGGTTCCCATCCTCCTCCTGCTAAGAGGCCTAGGCAAGGCACTGATTATGAATCATCAGATCAGGTTTCCATTTCTTCTGATTCCTCTTCTGATCAGGAATTATCTATTCCACCTTATGAGGACTCTGATGCAGAAGAATCCATCCCTTCTTCTTCTCCTCCTGAGGATTTTTCATTTGGAGAAACTTTACATACCTTAAGGGAACATTTTCACTGGGAGAGTCAGGATTTCTCAGAATCTTAAAAGAGGCTTAGGGATGTCCTTCTTTTTCCTCAGCATAGGCCTTTGGCTATACCTCCTGTTCTAGACATTGCTGAGGAATTTTCTCAGAATCCTGCATGGCTCATGATTCCCTGCCTCCAGCTCCTAGTAAGCCAGACAGATATTACAGGGTTCCTGACTCCCACAAATTCCTTTTTAAAAACCCTACTGCTGACCCAGAAACCATTTCTCAGGGTCCTAAGGCTTCTACTGCTAAAAATCCTACCCCTTCTGATAGAGACTCCAGGGCGCTGGATAGATGGGGTAAGAAGGTTTACACGTCTGCAACCTTGGCAATCTGAGCTTTAAACTCTAAATTTCATATGCTTAAATATCAGCAGCATGTCATGGGCTTACTTAAGAAATGTATAGTTATCCCCTTTGGAAAAAAACATGTACCCATGAATTACCACATAGGTGGCAGGACACTAAACATCAAAAGTGTGATGAGAGACTTAAGGACACAGGTGGACAGTGGTCTCACTTTCGATAACCGCATTGCCACAACAGTCGGGAAATCCTATGTGGCACACCTCATCACTAAGGGCTTTTCATTCAGAAAAAAGGAGGTCATTGTCCCACTGTACTCATCCCTCATTAGACCCATTATACAGTATAATGCCCCGTTTGGTATGTACCTCACAAGACATCTGCAACAGCTGGAAAGGCCACAGAAATACCTCACTAAAAGAATCACAGGCCTAAAGCAGATGCCATATGCTGACCGTCTAAAAACTCCAGCTATACTCTGGCATATCGTCTACTCGGAGGCGATCTCTGCTTAACATACAAGGCCATGTCAAACCCTGAGCTGTCAGACATTCTCCACTTAAAGAAATCCCAATCCCTCAGAGCCATATGCTCCAGGGTTCTAAACCTTGTCATCACAATGAACAAAACATGCTGGAGGGATAGGTTCCTGACCCAGAGACTCCCCATACTCTGGAATAGACTGTCCATACTTGTCAAGCAGAACACTTCATTGGTCCTCTTCAAAAGGAACCATGATGATTGGATGGGAGATAGGAAATTCACCCTGGGGATCATGTCAGTTGCCATGCTAGACGGGGGTCCAGAGAAGTAAATATTGTGGGAAGAAATATCCAGGGAATTGTTATGGCTAGGCTTGCATAAGCCCTAGGGCTGATAGCCTAGTACCAACCTATGAACCTAAGAAAATTATGTTGATTTCTGACTGTGTGGAAAATAGATTTACAGAATTTATTGCATTCAGCTGAACAAGTTGGAAAGCATACTTTGCAATGTGGTTTTGATTCCTTGGAGGCCTCTTGCATGGCCGCTGTAACTGGCTCTGTGATAAGAAGGCATGCTTGCCTCAAGGAGCAAAATCTGCCTGATCATGTTAAAGCAAAATTGTTGGATGCTTCTTTACAACAGGACAGTCTATTTGATAATAAGGCAGAAGAAGTTTTGAAAAAGATGGAAGACAAAGCTAAATCTATGCAAACTGTAAAAGATATTTCCTACAAGTGCAGCCGCCCAGGTTCAGTAGGCACTGGCCTACTAAGAATTGGCCCTTTCCAGTGCCCACCAGAGCTGCTCAGGTCAAACCCAGACACTCCAAAGGCTCCAGTTTTCAGTCACAAGGAACTTACAGTACAAAACAATGGGGTGCCTCCACCTCCAAATCTGGAAGTAGCAAGGCACCTCCCTATGGTAAACAGTCTCAATGACTTTCCTCTGCCATCACCAACCACTTATCTTTTGGCAGCCCTTTTGAGGGGAAAACTGGCACTTCATGCATGAAATTGGCATCTAATTACCCAAGACAAGTGGATTTTAATTATAATATCCCAGGGATACAGATTTCATTTCCACACTTTGCCATTCCCAAACAGATGGCTAGATCTGCCTCCAAATCAGTGGGCAGAGGCCCAGAAACAAGTTATGTCCCTCATGAATATGGGGCTATTCAACCAGTACCAGAAAAGGAAAAGGGACAAGGTTTTTATTCAAGACTTTTCCTGGTACCCAGAAAAGACAAATCATGATGTCCAATTCTGGACTTATCTATTCTAAATACATTCGTGGACATTCCAAACTTCAAGATGCTTGACTCTACAACAGTTACTGCCTATGCTAGGCAATGATGCCTGGTTGGTAACTCTAGACTTAAGAGGCTTACCTGCATATCCCAATCAGGGAATCTTGTAGAAGATACCTCTGTTTCAAAGCAGGCTATTTGCATTACCAGTTCTCTGCACTGCCCTTTGGCTTATCTACTGTGCCCAGGGTCTTCACAAAGTGCCTGGCACGAGTAATTACATTTTGCAGACAAAGAAACATTCAAATTTATCCGTATCTGGACGATTGTCTAATTCAGGCAGAAAACAAGGACACTCTTCTACAGCATCTGGCATTTGTAAAAAGGCTTCTAACTTGTCTAGGGTACACCATAAAAGAAAAGAAATCACAACCAGTACCCTCTCAAATAATTGCATTCCCGGGTGGAAGCTTGAATACAACTGCCCAGATGACTTACCTCACGCCAGAAAAACAAATGCAATCGATGACTTACTTCAAACAAGTGGCCACAAAAACCCATCTATCTGCAAGACACATTCTGCAGGCCTTGGGGTTCATGGCTTCCTGCATTCTACTAATTCCATATGCAAGACTGCATATGAGGAAACTTCAATGGTACCTAAAAAGTTTATGGAGTTGACATTGTGACAACCTGGAAACAATGATTCCTATCATTCCTTGCCTGCAACAGGAGTTCCTGTGGTGGACAGAGGCCTGTCACCAAAACAAGGGACTGTCATTCATTCCACCCCCTGCCACCCAAACCCTCACTACAGACACATTGTGGGGCCCATCTGGCAGGGAGATGCATTCAGGGCGAATGAAGCCCAAATCAAATGCACCTACATATCAACCAGAAAGAAATGCTAGCTGTACAGAATGCTCTGACAGCCTTCAAAGACTTTCGTCATCCAGGACAACTACTGATAAAGATGGACAACACCACAGTTATGTGGCACATAAGCAGGGGGGGTACCCATTCCTACCCCCTTTGCAGACTAGCCATGGCTTTGTGGAACACAGCCTTGACTTACCAAATACATCTACAAGCTCAGTTCCTGTCAGGAAAGCAAAATACTCTGGCAGACGAACTAAGCAGAAATCTTATGGACCCACACGAATGGAAACTGGATCCACAAGTCTTCAGCATGTTAACACAAAAATGGGGGAGGCCAGACATAGATCTTTTTGCCTCTCCCCAAAACTATCAGTTGGACAAATTCTGCACAAGAATCCATCACAAAAAAGCTTGGAAAGTGGATGCTCTGTCCTTCAGCTGGAAAAACTGATCAGTCTATACCTTTCCCTCTCTGCCTCTACTCTCCAAAGTTTTATTAAAGTCAGACAAGAAAAAACGAAAATGATTCTGATTGCTCCAGACTGGCCTCGCCAACACTGGTACCCGCTCCTACGCAATATGTCACAACTTCTTCCGTGGTACCTGCCTCAGACACCTTATCTATTGTCTCAGCAGAACTATCAAATTCTGCACACTCAGCTTCAAACTCTGAATTTTGCAGCATGGCTAATCAACTAATTTCACCAGTTACATCTCTCAGTAAACCTGTGATGGATGTCATTTTAGAGGCTAGAAGGCCTAGTACTAGAAAATCTTATGCTGATAAATGGAAAAGATTCTGTGCTTGGAACCAAGCACAAGGAATAAACACGGCAATGCCCAATATTCCTCAGATTCTGCAATATTTAACTGAGATGCTTCACAGGGGCCTATCTTTTTTTCTATTAAAATCCATGCCTCTGCCATTTTGGCTCATTACAACACAGAGCCTCCTCTCTTTTCTCATCCCCTGCTAAAGCAGTACCTCAGAGGGGCCAGAAATTTGAGACCTCCCAGGAAAGCACCAACTCCTGCATGGGACCTCAATTTTGTGCTGGAAAACTCACCCTACCTCCTTTTGAGCCAGCTGCTACTGCAGACATAAAATTTCTCTCTTGGAAGACAGCTTTCCTTTTAGCAGTCACTTCAGCTAGAAGGATTTCAGAACTACAGGCTCTCATGGCAGTGGAACCTTTCATTATCTTTTACCTGGACAGGGTGGCTCTCAGGACCAATCCATCTTTTGTCTAAAGTGGTATCTAGTGTGGCTCTTAATCCAACTTTTTTCCCAAATCCACAGAACAAGGGGGAGCAGATTCTGCATTCATTGGATGTACACAGACAACTAAGATTCTACTGAAACAGGACAAAATCTCTAAACAAATCTGAGCAATTACTGGTGGCATTTGCTGCAGGGGCAGAGGGAAAGGCTATTTCAAAGCAGACTATTTCAAAATGGATAAGCCATTGTATTTGTTTCTGCCACATGCACCATGGTAAACCTATCCCCAAGGGGATCAGATCCCATTCCACCAGGGCTGCATCTGCTTATGCAGCCTTTCTCAGAGGGGTTCCTACCAGAGACATTCTAGAAGCTGCTATTTGGAGCTCAGTTCATACGTTTGCCAAACATTACCATTTACCTCTCTTCTCTAAATCCAGAGCAGGCTTTGCCACTGCTAACCTGCAGGGCCTTATAGCTGCTCCTAATGCTGTATAATTCCATCCTCCTAACCATAGCTTTGGGATTCTACCCAAATGTAATGACTGCAACAGTGAAACATGAAGAATATAGTACAGTTGTGTACACTTGCCATAAATGTAGATTTCCGAGTGTATCCACGGTTGCAGTCCTGGTTGCCCACCCGCCAGCCCCCTATTTCTCTCTTGTTATACCTCTTCTTTCTTTTACTATGCTCAAAAGCCTTTTTGGTGTATTTGCTTTTATTTGGAGGTATATTTTTGTGTTCTAAATTACATGCATATATATATATTTATATATTTTGCTCCTCATTTGGGGGGTACCTGACATCTGGGACAAGAAAAACTGATGAAAATGGCATCGGCTGCATGTTTTATACCCCTGACGACCTGACGTCATGGAAGAAGGGACAGCAACTGACGCAGGACCCAAGACTTTGTTATTCAGGCCGACTGAGGGCAACCTGCTAGCAGATTACCCGAATGTAATGACTGCAACAGTGAATACACTCGAACATCTACATTTATGGTAAGTGTACTTTTCCTCCTTCCCAGCTGGGGAGGGGTTTTTGTTCATGGATGATAGTATCAAAGAAAGAAAATGCTTGGTGACCAGTTCTGGATCTTTCTTTTTTAAATCGGTTTGTGATGGAGCCCAAATTCAAAATGTCACTTTTTAACCTGTTACCTCCTCTTTTTCTTTAAAGTTTCCTGATAACACTAGACATAAGTGATGCTTTTCACCACATCCCTATTCAGCAAGACTTCGTAGGGTTTTGTGTGCCTGGATGACATTATTAGTTCCCTGCCTTACCCCTACGGACTATCCAGTGCACCAAGAAAGTTCACAAAGTGTCTAACTCGAGTTACATACAGGCCAAAGCAGGCTTCAAGGTGTCCACATTTTCCCATATTTACACAACTTGCTTAGGAATCTGTCTTGGGTGAAAGATCTCTTACATAAGCTGGGATTCTAAGCAAACATTTTATATTGACTCCACACAGGATTGTGTTTCTGGGATGTCAACTATACATCTCAGTTCAGGGAGCTTTTTTTTACACAGGAAAAGTAGGTCTCTATCTAGATCTCTTTCTAAGGTTTTCTACACAGACTTCAATCATTTCAAGGGAATACCTCAGGAGTTCGGGTCTCATGCATTCTATGATGCTAATGATCCCCCCGGCAAAACTCCAGGAGAGAAGGCTACAGTGGTATCTGAAGTCTTTTTGATACCAGCACCCAACGGATCTGTTTCAGAAGACTGAAAAACAAAATACTGAATCCCAAAGTACTAAAAACTCAAAATACTAAAGGATGGAATTTGTCCTTCTCCACTGTTGTGCAATGAGTTGGTGTGTGTGTACACACACACATATATATATATATATATATATATATATATATATATATATATATGTATATATTATAAGCAGGGGGTGAGAGAGGCTAAAATGTGTTCAGTGTTTTCAGTTTTCAGTATTTTGGCATTCATTCTTTTGTTTTTTTAGTCTTCTGAAGTAGACCCCACCCAGCACCCTTTGTCTTTTCAAATCCCAGTGCTGGGATTTGTCAGAAAAGAAATCATTTGATAGAGACAATATCCTTAAATCTAGGTCTTCTCTGCCTTTATTCCAAAGCAGACAAGTCAGCACAGAGCCTCAGACTTTGCTTGGGGACCAGTTTCAGGAGGGATAAAAGTGTAGGGTGCAGACACCAAGAGCAGACGCAGGTATATAAGTATCAGAGATATTTGCCCTGATCAAGGCACTGGATTCTCTGAATCATCTTTGGTCCGTGAGACCTCTCTAAGTTGTTAGAGACAATACCACAAGGGGACCAGGTTGCACCCTGTTTGCAGACTAGCCACATGAGCTTGGGCTGTAGCTTTACAGCACAATCCCTCTCTACAGGCATCCTATATTCTATCAAAGAATAATGCTTGGCAGACAGGCTGAGCAGGAATAGGCCAGACTTTCACAAATGGAAACTAGATCAGGAAGTGATCTGTGAGAAGTTCCTCAAGTAGACATCTTTGTTCAATCAATTGGCAAGATTCTGTTGTAGGACTCCATACAAGAAGACCTGAAAGACAGATGCCTTTTCCTCTCCTTGGAGAAGAATATTCCTGTGTTATTTTCTACTTCTGAATATTCAGAAGGAATCACCCAAGGTCATTGTGGTGACTTCCTTCTGGCCCAGGCAACAGTAGATGTTCTTCGTGTTTCACTTTTGAGTCATCACCTGTGGGTTATCCCTGCTGTGGTAGCCCTCGGCCGGCCCGAATACCAGAGTGAATGTTTTTCTGCGTTGGCTGCTGTTGACTGTAGTCTGACATCAGGTTGTCAGTGCTATAAAGCAAGGTAGCCAAGGCCATTACATCTGTCTTTCTTGCCATGGAGCCCATAGCAGAACCAGTTTGCAAGTGTGCTGGTTGGTCGCTACCAGAGTTTGAATTTCATCTGAAAACGTCTAAAGCTAAGTACCCTGTTGAGGATCCTTTTTTCTTGTACTAACCGATGTCCGAAAAAGTTAACAAATGTTTTGCCTGTGAAAAGCAGATCCCACACTGAAACTTCCATTCATACTGCGTCACTTGTTTAGGCCCAGACCACGACGTCTCCTGTTGCCGGTTCTGTGCCCTGTTTAACATGAGAACCATTCACTTTTGAGCTCTTATTGTAGACAGGTATTTTTGTCTTCTGTCTTCGCATTCCAAAATGGCGTCAGTCAGCCAACAATCCGTGGACTTTCCAAAAAAAAACTCAGAGGTAAAGGTAGAGACAAACTACGCAAGGCTAAGCCTTCCAACGACTCTACCACTAAGCAGGACGTCAGTTGTCCGGAATTCAGTAAGGCACTTTCGCAGCCCCTGATGCCCAATTCAATATCTATGCAGGCCTTTACTGAGACCCTTTCAGAGTCTGGTATGCTATAGAAATCTTCTTCGTCATCCGAGCCTTTGACTGTCTCTGCCTTGGCTGGGTCCAGAGCCACGACACAGGCACCGGCTTCCGAGGAGGCCTCTTGCACTACCAAATCTAGACAAAAACTGATGCCTTCTCATCTGACTACTGTTTCTCCCAGACCGACGGATACTCTTAGGTCTAGAAGCCGGCCATTCCTAGAAAATCTGTCTCTAGCCACCATCTTGCTCCTGTTCCACCACAACAAGTCCAAATGCTTAAAATGGTGTAGGATCTCATTTCCCTTATCAGGGGTAGTCAGGCCACAGCATCTAAACGGAAAAGACACCCTTCCCCAGAAATTATGACAGAACAGGATTCTGAGGAATCTGACTATTCATATTTTGAAGAGGAACCACAACCTCTCACTGCTTATGAGGATTCAGATGAAGAGGAATATATTCCGTCTGCCTCCCCACCAGTATTCTTTTCCTTTGGAGAAACCCTTCACACCCTCAGTGAACATTTCCAATGGGAATCTCAGGATTTCCCCCAGTCTAAGGAAAAACTTAGAGAGGTTCTGGACCTGCCCCAGCACAGACCCCTGGCCATCCCTCCTATTTTAGAAGTGGTGGATGATGTTTTCAGTGAATCCAGCTTACCCCCTGATACTCTCCCACCTGCTCCCAGTAAATCTGACAGGTATTACAGAGTACTGGATTCTCACAAATACCTGTACAGAAATCCTGCTGCAAACTCTGATGTCATTACACAGGAACCAAAAGGAGCTAAGACTAGTTCTGCCAAGAATCCTATTCCTTCTGCCAAGAATTCCAGAACTCTGGACAGATGGGGTAAAAAAGTATACACCTCTGCAACCTTAGCTATCGGAGCTCTCAGCTGTCAGTTCCATATATTCAAATATCAACAACACACTTTGGAACTATTAAAGCAAAAGATGTCAACCTTTCCCGACTGTGCCAATTCGAAAGAGTTAGCAGATTTACTGCACTCTAAGGGCAGCAGTGTTATGATCTGTCATTAGGAGACATTCATGGTTAAGGAAACAGCCTCTCCCTGATCATGTCAAGTTTAAACTAATTGATGCACCCCTGGATAAGGACTGCTTGTTTGGAGTAAAAGCAGAAGAGGTGCTTAAAAGATGCAATATGAAGCAAAATCTGTGCAAACAGTAGAAGATTTCTTTCAGGTTCAACCTCCCAGGTTCAGCAGGAACTTTCCCGCTAACATCTGGTCCTTCCCTGCACGTAGCAGACAGGACCAATGTAAGCACCGCAGGGACAGACCACCCAGGCCCCTATCCCAGGGGCAGCAGAGAACCAAACAGTGGACGACTTCCGCCCAAAGGCAGGGAGTTCTAAGCCACCCTTCTATGGCAAAAGCTTTCAATGAAGCCAGCTCTCCGCCGTGCACTCACCAAAAGCTAGATGGAAGGCTCTCCCTATGCAAATAAAATTGTCTCTCTGTAACAAAGGACCAATGGGTCCTACAAGTCATTTTTCAGGAATACAAATGCTCTTTCAACGAATTCCCAATTTCAAGAGGATACCCAGACTTACCTCTAAACCAGTGGGCAGAGGCTTTGAAGCAGGTCAAACTCTCATATCCCAGGAGTAGTAGAATCTGTCCCCTCAGATCAAACAGGCAAAGGCTTTTATTCCAGACTATTCCTTGTTCCCAGAAAAGAGGGCACTTGGCACCCAATCATGGATCTATCCATTCTGAACACCTCCCTGGTGGTCCCCAAGTTCAAAATGCTAACTCTGCAGCAGCTGTTACCTATGCTGACAAAAAATGCCTGGCTAGTCACCCTAGACCTAAAAGATGCCTATCTCCACATCCCCATAAGGGAATCCTGCAGGAAATTCCTGCGCTTCAGAGCAGGCTCACAACACTTTCAGTTCTCTGCGCTACCCTTTGGCTTATTTACTGCACCATGGTTCTACACCTAATTGCCCAATACCTACCAGGAGTCAACACTCTGGCAGACCACCTAAGCAGAAACTTACTGGACCCCCACAAATGGCTGCTCCACAGAAAAATCTTTCTTCAAGACACTCAGGAGTGGGGAACTCCACAGGTTGATCTCTTTGCTTCTCACCTCAACCACCAGCTGGAAAAATTCTGTACCAGGGAGTATCACCACCTGGCGGGGAAGGTGGATGCCTTGATCTTCCCCTGGAACTTCCTCTTTGTGTACTAATTCCCTCCTCTGCTGCTTATTCCCAAGGGTACTGATCAAAATAAGTGAGGAGAGACCAAAGGCCATACCCATTGCTCCAGATTGGCCCAGACAGCATTGGTACCCCTTACTGGACAGCCTGACATTACAGCCCCCCAGGCAGCTTTCCCTGATCTCAGACCTCTTGACCTAGGTGGGGTTCTGCACCCAGACTTGCAGACTCTCAATCTGCCAGCATGGCTAATACTTTAAAAGCAATTATTAGACATTATTACAGAGCCCAGAAGGCCCAGCACCAGAAAATCCTTCACAGGGAACTGGAAAAGATTCTGCTCCTGGAGCCAGTCCAGAGGGGCCAGTACCTCGCAACCTTCCATCCCTCATATCTTGGACTATCTAGCCAAGTTACTCAATAGTGGCCTCTCCTTCTCTTCTATTAAAATCCATGCCTCAGCCATTTCAGCTCATTTCGATTCTGAACAGCCCCTCTTCTCACATCCTTTGATTAAACAATTCTTCAGAGGGTTTCTAATATCAGGCCCCCAGAAGGCCACCCACACCAGCCTGGGACCTGAATTATGTTTTAGAAAAACTAACCTTACCTCCATTTGAACCTGCTGCTTCAGCAGAATTGAAATACCTTTCCTGGAAGACTGCTTTGTACTAGCTATCACCTCAGCCAGAAGGGTTTCAGTACTTCAGGCACTCGTGGCCGTTGAGTCTTTCATCATTTTCCATGCAGACAGGGTCTCCCTGAGGACTAACCCCTCCTTTATACCCAAGGTGGTATCTGATGTGACCCTCACCAAGCCATACATCTACCCACCCTCTTTCCCAACCCTCAAATCACGAGGGAAAGAATTCTGCACTCACTTGATGTGCACAGGCAACTCAGATACTACCCGGACCATACTAAAGCCTTCAGAAAAACGGACCACCTTCTTGTCAGCTTTGCCCTAGGGGCAGAGGGGAAGCCCATTTCCAAGCAGACCATTTCCAAATGGATATCACACTTTATCCATTTCTGCTACAGACTACAAGGAAAATCACCCCGAGTCTATTCATACCCATTCCACTAGGGCAGCCTCCACTTCCACAGCATTCCTCAGAGGAGTCAACACCAGGGACATCTTGGAAGCTGCCACCTGGACCTCTTTCCCTACCTTTACAAAGCATTACCACCTACCTCTTTTCTCCAAGTCTAGGGCAGTGTTTGCCTCTGCAGTTCTGCAGGGCTTGCTGACTCATGCCTAGGGCTCTAACCTATCCTTTCACCCCTCTCCTCAGCTTTGGGAATCCTCCCACAGGTGATGACTACAACAGTGAAACACAAAGAACATAGTACAGTTGTGTACACTTGCCATAAATGTAGATGTTTGAGTGTATTCACTGTTGCAGTCCTGGTTTCCCTCCTTCCTCCCCCATTATATCCTCTTTCCCTGGGGGGGGGGTGTAAGCTTCCCATGGTGGCTTTTAGAAACCAGGACCTCTTTAACATATTTCCTTTTGGTTCTGACGGGTTAGGGCAAGAAAAACTGATGTAATGGTGTCTGCCTGGCTTTATAGCACTGACATCAGACTACAGGCGAGAGCAGCCGACACAGAAAAACATTGACTCTGGTATTCGGGCCGGCTAAGGGCTACCACAGTAGGGATAACCCACAGGTGATGACTGCAACAGTGAATACACTCGAACATCTACATTTATGGCAAGTGTACAAAACTGTACATTCCCTTTCTGTTGGAAATGTCCAGGGGCAATTGCCCCAAACTTCCTCACAGACTGGATCTACTCACCCAAGAACATGGGTGTTGGATACACCCAGACATTAGTCCCTTTCAGTTGATTGCTTGGATACTCAAGCTGCCAGTTTGAGCTCGTGGAAGGTGCCCTGAAGCTTTAGAAGCTGATTAGTTCTTATGTTCTTGGCAGGATATGACCTTTATAGCTAAGGCTACTGCAGCAGTGATCATCTGGATGTTTACTGTTATGGTATGTTTATTTACACAATTGTACTTTTCTCTGCATTTATTTTTAAATGTATTTTACATAGAGTTGAATACTGTAAAGTTCGTAGCTGTATACTAGGCTAATAACCACAGGGGCCTTTCTGTTCACGGTTTTAAATTTGTGGGGTTTTTTTCTTTTGCAGTATATGCAAATGCAGTAAGGCAGAAATTTTTTTTCAGTTTTTAATTTATCTTATTAACTTTATTTTCCCTTTTGTTATTGCAGATGGCTAGAACCACTGTCTACAGAATACGATTTAATGATTTGCGTGAAGTTTTTTTGTCAGATAAGTACTTCAGTACATTCAAGTATATTTAGTTTTAAAGCAGTTTGTCTTCACACACAGGACCAGGTGCTTTATTATTTTTGTCCTTTTTAGTCCCAGGTGTAATAAACATGAAGCTTGATGAAGTAACGCATTTTGAAATGCATGAGATCTGGTAGGTGCTAACTGCTTTTTTCCTTCTGTCACCGCTTTCCATTGTGATCGTTTTTAAAGAATGCTACATGTTGTTTGTTACCGAATCATAAATTAAAGTTTTCAGCCAGTTAAGGTGAGAGGAGGATTCTACCCCCTTTAACCAGTAAGAATGATGCAGCAGGCATGCATTGGGTCTAATGCAGATAATGATTGTATGGCAGATACAATTTTCATAGTCTGACAGAAACTGTCCCTCATCTGATGATTTCATTTTCATTCATTCCTCAACGAATGGGTTAGGATCCGACCATTGCATCTGACTCCGTCATTTTCTACCGATTCTAGGATCTGAATCTCAGGCTCCTCCCTTACTCATAATGCCCCTGATCATTACAATACCTCATATCCGGTTTGCCGTTCTTCAAGAAGGCCGGGATTGAAACTTCTCGAGCTCCTTTATGGTTGTGAGTGTGAATTTTTTTTTTTTATCTTTTTGCTTCTAAGCATTTCTGATGTTCTTCGTGTTTCACTGTTAGTCATTATATTTGGGTTATCCTGCTGGCAGGTTGCCCTCAGTCGGCCTGAATTCCAAAGTCTTGGTTCCTGCGCCGGTTGCTGTCGTCTCTTCCCTGACATCAGGTCGTCAGGGGGTATAAAAGATGCAGCCAACGCCATTTTATTTAGTCTTTCTTGCCGCACGGTGCCCGAAGCAAAAGCAGTTTGCAAGTGCCGGTCAGCCGACTCCTGAGATTTTCGTGTTCGAGTTTCAGATCTGAAGTCTTTATTAAAAGCTAAGCACCCCGTTGGGGGAAACTTTTTTTCTTGCTCCAGACCGATGTCAGAAAATTTAATAACTGTATTTCTTGTGGGAAGCAAATACCTCAGCAGGACTTTCATTCTTAATGTATTCCTTGCCTAGGCCCTGACCACGACGTTGCTAGTTGTTGATTTTGTGCTAGATTTAACCAATGCACTATTAAACGTCTGTACGATTTTGCATTAAGCTATTTTGGGCGAAGATTTAATTATACAGTGTCGTCGGACAGCCATCCGACTACCGGAGTTCACAAAAAACACAAAGAAAAAGACAGGCAACAAAGGTCCAAAACCGACGACAAAGCTTCTCCTAAGCAAGTCGCCGGTTCTCAGTGAGGCGTTTTCGCAGCCCCTGACGCCCGCTACTTTAGAGTCGCAGGCCGCTACCAACTCCCACGTGGAGTCGGCCAGGCCGCTGGAAACTCAAGGTATTGGAGCCTCGGAGATTATTCCCTCAGATGGGTCCGGAGCCGCTGAGCAGGCATTGGCTTCTGAGGGTGTATTCAGACCTAAACGATTATATATTAAACCGACTTCAAAGACAAAAGTCTAAAACACCTTTAAAGGCAAAGAAACAGGTTCACCAGCCACAAGGACAGGCCTCCATGCCCAAAAAAACAGATGTCAAAATGGCCGAAGACTTAATTACCTTGATCAGGGGTTCCCATCCCCCTCCTGATAAGAGGCCTAGGTAAGAGACAGACTATGAGTCTTCAGATCAGGTTTCCATTTTTTCTCATTCCTCTTCTGATCAGGAATATTCTATTCCCCCCATGAGGATTCTGATGCTGAAGAATCAATTCCTTCAGCTTCTCCTCCTGAGGACTACTCTTTTGGGGAAACCTTGCATACCATGAGGGAGCACTTCCACTGGGAGAGCCAAGATTTTTCAGAATCTAAGAAAAGGCTCAGAGACTTCCTTTTACTACTCAACACAGGCCTCTAGCTGTTCCACCTGTGTTGGACATTGTAGATGATGTGTTCTCGGAGTCTAGTCTGATCTCTGACTCTTTACCTCCATCTCCTGTTAAGCAGGACAGATACTACAGGGTCCCTGACTCTCATAAATTCCTTTTCAAAAATCCTACTGCAGACCCAGAAACTATTTCTCAGGGTCCAAAAGGGGTCAAGCCTTCTACTGCAAAAAAACCCTACCCCCTTTGACTGGGATTCTAGGACACTGGATAGATGGGGAAAAAAGATTTTACACATCTGCTACTTTGGCTATAAGGGCCTTAAATTGCCAGTTTCTTATGCTTAAATATCAGCAATATATCATGACACTGCTAAAACAGAAAATGATGGCAAATTCTGAATGTGCAGAAAACAAAGAAATGCAGGATTTATTGCATGCAGCTGAACAAGTTGGAAAGCATACTTTGCAATGTGGGTTTGATTCTCTGGAGGCCTCCTGTTACAGGTTCTGTCATTAGGAGGCATACTTGGTTAAAGGAACAAAATCTGCCTGACCATGTTAAAGCAAAATTATTAGATGCTCCTTTACAACATGATACCTTCTGGAGGACAAAGCTAAATCTGTGCAAACAGTCAAGGATTTCTTACAGGTATAGCCACCTAGATTTAGCAGACACTGGCCTACAAAGAACTGATCCTTTCCAGTCTCAGACAGACCTCAAAGGGGGCAGATCCAGACACCCTAGAGGCAGATCACAGGTGCAAGGATCTTACAGGTCTAAGCAGTGGAGTGCGTCTACCTCCAAAGGTGGAGAAGACAAAGCACAATCATACAGGAAACGGTCCCAGTGACTTCCCCCTGCCTGCACCAAGCACTTATCTTCTGGCAGCACCCTTAGGGGGGAAAACTAGCACTTTTTTCTCAAAATTGCCACGTTATAACCCAGGACAAATGGGTTCTAGACATAGTGTCACAAGGCTACAAGTTTCATTTCCATACCCTGTCAAGGGCAAACAGTTGGCCAGACCTGCCAAAAAATCAATGAGCAGAGGCTCAAAAACAAGTCACAGCTATCATGGACATAAGGGCTATTCAACAAGTGCCACAGCAAGAATAGGGACAAGGATTTTACTCAAGACTGTTCTTGGTACCCAGAAAGGACAAAGCATGGAGACCAATACTGTACCCATCTATTGTAAATACTTTCCTGGATATACCAAAATTCAAGGTGCTGACCTTACAGCAGCTTCTGCCCATGCTGGGCAGCAAGGCTTGGCTCGTGACCTTAGACCTAAAAGAGGCATACCTGCATGTCCCAGTCAGACGATCATGCAGAAGATACCTCAGATTCAAGGCTGGCTCAAAGCATTATCAATTCTCTGCACTGCCCTTTGGCTTATCTACTGCGCCCAGGGCCTTCACAAAGTCCCTGGCACCAGTAATTGCTTACTGCAGACAAAGAGGAATACAAATATATCCTTACTTGGACGACTGCCTCATACAAGCAGAGAGCAAGGACATTCTACTACAGCATCTCACGTTTGTGATAAGACTTTTAACATGCCTAGGGTACACAGTCAGCAAAAAGAAATCAAAACTAGTACCCTCTCAAGAGATAATATTCCTGGGTGTAAGCTTAAATACAACTGGCCAGGGTAACGTGCAGAAATCAAAACAGTACCCCGAAAACTAGCTTA